>NC_069505.1:53024451-53044451 GCF_027579735.1 Bombina bombina | reverse complement strand
TGCTAGCAAAATAAGAGTTACTTTGGGAAGTGTTACCAATGGTATTTTAGTTAGTGCATTGTCTCTTAAGTTTAGTGATTCCAGGGAAACAAGCCAATCCAAAGCTCTATATTGAATTACTCCAATGTGGTTGGAACTGAGGTCCAGGGCTTTAAGGGCATTGGGTGCTAAACCCTGAAAACTCGAGATGAAGACTTCCCCCAGGAGATTACCAGAAAGGTTAAGACTCACCAGTTGTTCAAGTCCATAAAATGCTCCAGGCAAGAGTTTATTGATTTTATTAGAGGAGAGGTCAAGGGACAAAAGCTGGTGAAATGAAGAAAATACATGAGGGACCAGTTTGGAAATAAAGCCATTGGAAAGTTCAAACATGTTGATGCCGCTTGCATTAAGGCCGGAGAATGTGTCTTCATTTGGATCCCTAAGATTATTGAAACCAAAATTGCTTCCCAGTGCACCAGCATGCTTCATTTTGATATAATTCACCTGAGTCCCAGAAATTATGTTGGTGAAATTTTTAACACTCTCTTCATTCCAAGCTATTGAGGAGACATCTAAGGTACCCAGACTAATGTTCTTAAAAGGGTTTGTGCAAGTCCCATAGAAGAATTGTAGTGGATTTGATGACAGGTCAAGGACCTCTAGCTTTCTTACATGTAGGTTCTGGAGATCATCTCCACACAGAAAATTTATTTTGTTGAGTTTCAGTAAAATGGAGGATAGTGAGCTTAATTTTTGGAAACTGGGGTCAGGCCGTAGCCTGCGGATTTGGTTAAAGGAGAGGTCCAGCATGCGTAGGGAAATAAGATCCTTAAAGAGGTCAGATTGCAAAACAGATTCATCAAGTCCATTGGAATACAGCAAAAGTACTTCTAGCTTGGTCAAGCCCTGGAATGCTCTGGGATGGAGTTGCATTTTGCGGTTGTCTGCCAGGTCAAGAGTTTTCACGTTAGATACATTGAAGAAAGCAGATTCTCCAACTGAAAAGGTGCCAGAAGAAATTTGTGAACCCAAGTTTATAGTCTTCAGGTGGGGAAGCCATGGAAAAGAGTTTTGCGAGATAGAGGAAATGTGGTTGAAGGGAAGGAGGAGAATGCGGGTTTCAGGTGGAACAAAAGGAATAGAAAATACGCTTCGAGCCTGGCAGGTATATAGAAACAGATATGAAGTACAGCTAGAAGAATTAGAGGGGGTACAAAAGGGAAGGGACAAAAGAAACAGGAAGGCAGAGTATAGAAACATGGTGCCTGCAATGAGAAAAACAAGAGGTTGTGTGTTAGTAATAATGAAATGCAAATATGCTGTATTATATATATATATATATACGTTTAATATAAACCATACTGTATATTTTTATATTGGGAAGTTAAAGCAAAACATGAACGGACGTTAACATAAATAACCTTCATAAAATAAAGAGCAACATAGGAAGCGAATATTTTAACCAAAACTCTTCTTAAAAGGACATTATACACTAGATTTTTCTTTGCATAAATGTTTTGTAGATGATCCATTTATATAGCACATACAGGTTTCTTTAAATAAGATTGCGCTGATTTTCAAACTTCTAACCATCCCTAAAGTTTTAGAAGTATACTGATGTATACCTCCTCCAGCTTGCTCCTGTTTGTGTAAAGTGTCTTTTCATATACAGAGGAAGGGGGAGTGTCTGCTCTCTATACAGCCACTTTCAGTGAGTGTTCCAGCTAACCTTTTCGACAGAGCTAAACAGGGAGCATCTCAGTAAGTTTTTATATACGATTTTATACTGGATTTTTATATCAGTATCTGTGCTTCAAACTATTATTTTATGTATCTATCATATATCTTAAATGCATAACATGTATTAAAGGGACATTACATCACTTTCACTATTTACACAGAGCATGCAATTTCTTTCAAACAGGTTTTGAGTGTCCACAATCCATTACTCCTGGGAATTACATTCCCTGGCCACTAGGAGGAGGCAAAGATTCCCAAACCACAAGAGCTCTATTAAACCCCTCCCACCTTACTGGTAACCAGTCTTGTCTTTGCCTCCGCTGGAGGAAGGTGAAGAATTAAGAGGTGCATGTGATTCTACAGTGAGAGCGGTTCTCGGAATAAGTTGAGGCCCATTTCCACTCAGAGTAGGCTTTCTACTGGTTTTCCCAGTAGTTGAGTGTCTATAGGTAAGTGCATATTTAAAACAAAAACAAATAAAGGAACTTCCAATTCATTTTTTGGATTCTTTTTTGGGTTGTGGATTTAGTTTCTCTGTGAAAAAAGGATGTTTTTTATCCTGTCCTACTTTTTCATTACTCGTGGACTCCACAGTGTTGGGTACTAGTTCCCAGGAGTAATACATAGTGGACTCTCACCACCTGTATGAAAGAAAACTCAATTTATGTTTACCTAATAAATTAATTTCTTTCATGGTGGTGAAAGTCCACGAGACCACACCCTTATGTTTTTTATTGGTGATGGTATATTTTTTGCACATCTTTTTTCCCCTGCTGCTATATTTCCGCTCTTATTTATTTTCTTGCTATAATTTTAGCTATAAGCCAGACTAGTTTACCAGTGAGGGGGGAGCTTGGGGTTTGGGAATCTTTGCCTCCTCCTAGTGGCCAGGAAGTGTAATTCCCAGGAGTAATAGATTGTGGACTCTCACCACCATGTCTCTTTCAGGATTTCGATAGAACTTACAATTTGAAATACCTTTCCAATTTACGTCTCTTATCAAATCTGCTTCATTTTCCTGTTATCCTTTGCTGAAGGAACAGCATTGCACTACTGGCGGCTAGCTGAACACATCTAGTTAACCAATCACAAGAGAGACGTGTGCAGGCACCAATCACACCTAGCTACCATCTAGTGTAGTCTATGTACATATTCTTTCACAAGAATGGATACTAAGAGAACATTTGAAAATAGAAGTAAATGTAAAAGTGTCTTAACATAACATGCTCTTTCTCAGTGAGGGCTTACCTTGGCACACCAGATGTTTTGAAACTACATTTCATATGATGCTTAGGCGCTCTGCAGTCTAGTTGAGCATCATGGGAAACATAGTTCCGAAAAACATCAGAGGTGCCAAGCAGGCCCAGTTTTGTGAGCTACCAAGCAGTTAACGGACATCCTCAAACTTGGCCCTCCAGAGGCTTTGGAACTACATTTCCCATGATGCTCAGCCGCATATCAGCTGGCTGAGCATCATGGGAAATGTAGTTCCAAAACCTCTGGAGGGCTAAGTTTGAGGATGTCTAAGTTAGACAGTTTATAAGGGAACCATACCTTACAGTCTGCATTGTGTAGTATTTGTTAATTGCTCTAATTAACTGTTTCACTGCTGGCCTGCTCACAAAACTGGCTTTAGAGGAAACACTGGTGCCAAGGTAAGTCATCATCAGGGGTCAGCAACCTAGGGCCCCTAGATCTTTTGGAACTACATTTCCCATGATGCTCAGACAGCCTAAAGAGTGTCTCAGCATCATGGGAAATGTAGTTCAAAAACATCTGGGGGGCCCAAGATTGCTCTATCTGAATCATGCAAGTTTAATTTTGACTTTTCTATCCCTTTTCAGGGACAGTGTACTCAGACAAGCAGCTGATAATAATTAAGTATATTCAAATTTGCTGCAGGAGCAGACTTTTAAATGGGCTAGACTATCTTTTTCCTACCCCCACTTGGATGTTGATTTCTGCAGGTGCCTCGTGTTTACATAGCTTTTCTATTATTAATACTGCAGTACTGACATTTCCAATATAGGTTTCTACAGGCAAAAGTGGATATTTGAAATAACAAAATAAATGTAAAGGTGCTATTTATTAGTATTAGTATTGCAAAGTTCTTTTTACTATGCATAATTAATGAAATATGAAACAAAAAAAAAATGTTCTTTTGTGATTCAGACAGAAAATACCATTTTAAAAAAGTTTCCAGTTTACTTCTATTATCATATTTGCTTTGTTCCCATGATATTCTTTGTTGAAGATATACTTAGGTAGCCATCTGGTGCACTACATGGCAGGAAATAGTGCTCTTGCAAATGATTAACATTCTTGCATAACTGCTGCCATATAGTGCTCCAGACACGTGCATGCTCCTAAGCATACATACCTGCTTTTCAACAAAAGGTACCAAGAGGACAAAGAAAAATTAATAATAGAAGTAAATTAGAAAGTTGAGCAAAATTGGATGCTGTGTTCTGAATCATGAAAGAAAATGGTGGGTTTCATATCCCTTTAAGGATTTTATATGATAATCTCATGTTAACTTTCTTTCATTTCAAGCTTGTTTACCCCGGCATAATGGCCTTAAAGGGACAGTTAACATTAAAAACCAAATTTGTTAAATCCAAACTTCATATGTCATATAGCATGTAAACTTTTATTCTCACAGTATTACAAATAAAAAGAATATATTTACATCTAATTATTCCTCTTCTGACTGCCCCATAGTAGAATCCGCTTCTTCCAGCCCCTACCGCAAACACTCTGTAGCATTAATCGGTCACCCCATAGAGAGATTAAAGAGACGCGCTGCTGATCTCCCCGCACAGCCGATGTTTGAATTGCGCGTGCGCTCTACTTTAGCTCTGACCGAAAAATCAGTTTGCTTGTGTTTTAAAGGGACAGTCAACACCCAGGAAAACTTTATCCCATACTTTAGATCCACAAAAAAAGATGCGCCTGCACCGCATCCCATCTTCAATACCACTAACGTTATATGTCGAATCATCTAAAGCCCATACAGTTTTCAGCGGTAGATATGGCCGCCGAACTCCTCCCCCCTTCTTTTTTTAATTAAATCCTCGTTCACAGGGACGCTATTCTATTGCTAATGCACATGCGCATTATAATTTTAGTCCGCTCGCTATAAGAAATAGGAAGTGTCTCCGTGAACGCATGTAAAGAATCTAGCCGCGGATTTGATTCTGATTGGCAGATGACTTTAAGAAAAAGCCTCCTACGTAACGGTGGGGAGGAGTTTGGCATCCATATCTACCGCCGAAAACTGTATGTTCTTTAGAAGATTAGACGCATAACGTTAGTGGTATTGAAGATGGGATGCGGTGCAGGCGCATTTTTTTGTGTGAATCTAAGGTATGGGATAAAGTTTTCCTGGGTGTTGACTGTCCCTTTAAATGAGCGCGCAGAAGAGGGAAAAAGGGGCGTGGCACAACACTCCCACAGGCAGTCCTACACTAGAGCAGAGTAGAACGTAAGTCTTGATTGACAGTTAAAATTAGAAAAAAATATATTAAAAACAAAGCGCTTCTTTACTTTTTTAAATAGATATTTTAATATAAATATGCATTTGACTTTATTAAAATTGTTTAGATGCCACCAATTTCATAAAAGTTTACTGGCACTTTAAATTAGAAGTAAGTTTTTTTTGTTTTGTTTTTAAAACAATAAAATTTGTTTATTTTAAAGGGACATTAACCCAAATGTTTTCTTTCATGATTCTGATAAAACATACAGTTTTAAACAATTTTCCAGTTTATTTCTATTATCAAATTTTCTTTGTTTTCTTCTTATCCTTTGTTGAAATGCAGGAAGGTAAGCTCAGGAGTGTGCACGAGTCTGCAGTACTATATGGCAGTAGTTTTACAACAATGTTTTACATTAACAAGAGCACTAGATGACAGCACTATTTCCTGTCATGTAGTGCCCCAGACATGTGCACGCTACCTGTCTGGATATTTCTTCAACAAAGAATAACAAGAGAACAAAGCAAAATTGATAATAGAAGTAAATTGGAAAAAAAAATTAAATTGTTTTCTCTATCTGAATCATGAAAGAAAAATGTTGGGTTTCATGTCCCTTTAAGAAGCAGAAACTGCTTCTTTTGCCTCTTCTGCCACCTCCGAAGTGCCGAGATCATTCACCTGACACTTGTTTGCTCGGGGGAATCTACATTCCCTGCTCTTGCTCAACTGGTTACGTGAGAGCAGGGGATGGCATTGCACCAGAGAACACTTGTGCAATGCTTAATTTTGCCACGTAATGCAGCATCGCAACTGTCAACTGCAGAACAGGTTCTCTAATTGCCAGTCTCTTCACCTTCAATTATGATAAAGTTTGTCCTTAAAGGGACAGTCTACACCGGCATTTTTATTGTTTAGAAAGATAGATAATCCCTTTATTGCCCATTCCCCAGTTTTGCACAACCAACACAGTTATATTAATATACTTTTTACCTCTGTGATTAACTTGTATCTAAGCCTCTGCAGACTGCCCCCTTATCTCAGTGCTTTTGACAGACATGCAGTTTAGCCAATCAGTGCAGACGGGAGTGAGCACAATGTTATCTGTATGACACACATGAACTAGTACTGTCTAACTGTAAAAAACTTTCAAAATGCTCTGAGCTAAGAGGCGATTTGTTTAGAAATCAGTTTGAGCCTAGCTAGGTTTAGCTTTTCAAAAATACCACCAAGGGAACAAAGCAAATTCATTGATAAAAGTCAATTGGAAAGTTGTTTAAAATTGCATGCCCTATCTGAATCATGAAAGTTTCATTTTGACTAGACTGTCCCTTTAACCCCTTAATGACCGGACCATTTTTCAATTTTCTTACCCTTAATGACAATGGCTATTTTTACATTTCTGCAGTGTTTGTGTTTAGCTGTAATTTTCCTCTTACTCATTTACTGTACCCACACATATTATATACCGTTTTTCTCGCCATTAAATGGACTTTCTAAAGATACCATTATTTTCATCATATCTTATAATTTACTATAAAAAAATATAAAATATGAGGAAAAAATTGAAAAAAACCACACTTTTTCTAACTTTTACCCCCAAAATCTGTTACACATCTACAATCACCAGAATACACCCATTCTAAATAGTTTCTAAATTTTGTCCCAAGTTTAGAAATACCCAATGTTTACACGTTCTTTGCTTTTTTTGCAAGTTATAGGGCCATAAATACAAGTAGCACTTTGCTATTTCCAAACCACTTTATTTCAAAATTAGCGCTAGTTACATTGGAACACTAATATCTTTCAGGAATCCCTGAATATCCATTGACATGTATATATTTATATTTAGAAGACATCCCAAAGTATTGATCTAGACCCATTTTGGTATATTTCATGCCACCATTTCACCGCCAAATGCGATCAAATAAAAATAATTGTTCACTTTTTCACAATTTTTTTCACTAACTTTAGGTTTCTCGCTGAATTTATTTACAAACAACTTGTGCAATTATGGCATAAATGGTTGTAAATACTTCTATGGGATCCCCTTTGTTCAGAAATAGCAGACCTATATGGATTTTTGGTAATTAGAAGGCCGCTAAATGCCGCTGCACACCACACGTGTATTATGCCCAGCCGTGAAGGGGTTAATTAGGGAACTTGTAGGGAGCTTTTAGGTTTAATTTTAGCTTTAGTGTAGTGTAGTAGACAACCCAAATTATTGATATAGGCCCATTTTGGTATATTTCATGCCACCATTTCACCGCCAAATACGATCAAATTAAAAAAAAACTTAAATTTTTCACAATTTTAGGTTTCTCACTGAAATTATTATGGCACAAATGGTTGTAAATGCTTCTCTGGGATCCCCTTTGTTCAGAAATAGCAGACATATATGGCTTTGGTGTTGCTTTTTGGTAATAATAAGGCCGTTAATTACTGCTGCGCACCACACTTGTAATATGCCCAGCAGTTAAGGGGTTAATTAGGTAGCTTGTGGGGTTAATTTTTAGCTTTAGTGTAGAGATCAGCCTCCCACCTGACACATCCCACCCCCTGATCCCCCCCTGACCCCCCTCAAACAGCTCTCTTCCCTCCCCACCTCACAATTGTCACCGCCATCTTAAGTACTGGCAGAAAGTCTGCCAGTACTGAAATAAAAATATTTTTTTTATTTTTTTTTATTTTTTGGCATAAAGTCTGCAGTGATAGATCCCCCCTTACCCCACAACCTTCCTGATCCCCCCATACATCTTTCTAACCCTCCCCCTCTGTCTATTTGCCGCCATCTTGGGTACTGGCAGCTGTCTGCCAGTACCCAATTTGCCCCCCAAAATAGTTTTTTTTAACTTTTTAAATATAAAATATTTTTCTGTAGTGTAGCTGGCCCCCCTAAATAATCTTCAACCCTCACCCTCCCAGATCCCTTAATAAACAACCGAGATGCCACTGCATCTAGATCGATCGTTTTTTTTTTTCAATGGGCTGTAAATTTTGCGTGCGCACGCACGCACGCGCACCCGCCAACCCCGCCCCCCCCCCCCCGCTGCAACCGCCGCACCGGCAGCAAATGGTGATAAGGTACGATCGGTTAAATATTAACAGCTAGATGTGATGCTAGGTTAATGCAGCTCCCACCCACCAACTCATTTGAAGACATACATAGCCGATGCAGTTGGGGCCACAGAGTGGCCCTTTCTGCATCGGTATGTAAAATGGGGGATTGTAGTGATGCCTCAATATTGAGGCATCACTACAATCCCTTGTAAGCAGCTGGAAGTGATCATGATCGCTTCCAGCACTTAAGACAACAGAGGACATACCAGGTACGTCAACTGTCATTAAGGGAAGTTTTTTCTATGACGTACCTGGTACGTTCTCTGTCATTAAGGGGTTAAAGCACATGCTGACATAAATATATATATATATATATATATATATATATACATGACATCAAGATGTGTGTATTTATGCATATATAATGTGTACAATGGGGAAAAGCAAGTGGGGATATTTGCTTAAATGTGCAATAATTCTACAGCTCTTACGTTTATAAAATAGAGGATTTTAATCTCCACCATAACTTAAATGAATATTGCTTTTGCCCTGAAAATGAGTTTAGCAGCAAATCAAACCTAACTTCTGCTGATGAGAGCGTATAAGCTCAAAACAGCTGTCGAGAAGTGGTTTGTTTTTGCTGCACCTACCCCATAAGGGGACCACTGTGGTTAAACACAGTACTGGAAGCAAAAAGCATGAGATATTGTATATCTAATTTCCTTATCATACCCAGAATCCTCTGGTGCATACTTACAATGTATACAGAGTTCTTCTGGGGAATAGCAAGCAAAGATAGTTGCCTAGATCAGTGTTTTTCAACCAGTGTGCCGTGAGAGATCCTCAGGTGTGCCACGGCAGACTGACAACAGTGTGACATATTTTTTAAACTTTGCTTGTTTTTTTACTCCCAGTGCAGGGGTAGTTTGTAGGAGGCATGGCATAACAGCACAATACATACAGTATGTGTGTGTTTGTGTGTATGTGTATATATATATGCTGTATTAGGCTACAATGTGTGATTTTTTTTAAAATTTTGGGATGGTGGTGTGCCACAGGATTTTTTTATGTAAAAAAGTGTGCCACGGCAAAAAAAAGGTTAAAAATCACTGGCCTAGATATACTATTTGTGCATGCAATCATTCTATGGCTCTTTTTTATGAAATGGAGGATTTAATCTCACACTTTTATCTCCACCATCACTTAAATGAATATTGCTTTAGCCCTGGAAATTAGCTTCATTTAGCAGCAAATCAAATCTTACCCAGAATCCTCTGGTGCATTGTTAACAATGTATACAGAGTACCTCTGGGGAAAAGTAAGTGGAGTCACTTGCCTAGATGTGCTATTTATGAGCATATTTAGTTTATCTGGCAGAACCAGTTAGGAACATATATACAGGCTGGGACTTATATAGGGATAGTGGCAAAACAATGTATTTCATTTTCTTTTGTTGAGCAGCATATCTAGGTAGGCTGATCAAAGCTCAGAAGCGCACAAATGTCTTTAACACTCTATGGAAGCAGTGTTTGCAACAAAGATACTGTTGCAAACAAATCAGCCATATAGTGCACAAAACACGTGCATGCTCCTCAGCTTGTCTAGAATTACTGTTAAAAAAAGGATGTCAAGAGAATGAAGGAAAACTGACAATAGTAGTAAATGAGGAAAAAAATGAATTGCCTGCTCCATCTGAGTCAGGAGCATTTAACTTTGATTTTACTGTCCCTTTAAACATTTTGGGCCCGATTACAGTTGGATCGCCATGCTCCCATGCACTCACGTTGGGGCAAAAATGCGCCTTTTTGGGTGCGCCTGAAAACTATTCATATTACAAGTGGGTAGTAAATGTGGCTGCAAGGTCGCATTGGTAAACACTATCAGAGCAAAGAGGGTGTTGTCTGAGCACGGCTAAGATAAAGAGAGCCTAGTCCTATACAGACCCCCTCAGGTCTGTCTGGGATACACCGAGAATAGTAGAAAGAAAGGGATATGGAGCGCTAAACAGCTAATATCTATAATGGCTAGTGTCTGTTTATCCGGGAACGGGCACAGTCTGCACCTGACTGTATAAGAAAACAATATATAAAATATATATAAATACAAGCAGATTGTATCAATACAGCGACATATAAACACACGATATCTATGCATTGAAACATAAAGTGATATCTCTCTCTATTGTGCTAAACACATATATTGCTGGTTACCCACAGAAGTGTTATTGTGGTATACAGTGATATATACTACTGATATCACTGTATCCCACAATAACACTTCTTTAGTGTTTTAAGTTTTTTTATATGGTTGGCCATATATATGTCGCTAATGTGTATTGATTAAATCTACTTGTATTTATATATATTGTGAGCCCACTTATATTGTTTTTTTCTACAGTCAGGTGTAGACTGTGCCCTTTCCTGCACAAACAGATACTAGCCACTATAAATATTAGCTGTATAGCGCTTCACATCCCTTTTCTTTCCACTAGCATTGGTAAACACATGTGGTTAAGTGAAAAAAGTTGCACAAAACACCCCAAAACCACATTGTAATGTACAACAACACTCATAGTAACACTGTTAAAAATGATTTTATACAAATATTGCCTGGAGGCGTTAGGGAAAAAAAAACAGGCTGGAAAGTGCTTTTACATAAGAATCCTATGTGACACATTTATTAACATAGAAATCTATTTAAATATAAATTAGGGATGTGCATTCAGATCCTTCATATATACACTTATAAACACATAAATATATATGAGATGAGTAGAGAGACTTCTAATCGCTAAATACCCCTGTATCTGTGTATGTGAAGCTGGCTTAATAGACAAATAAAATAAACAGGTGGCAATAAGTCTCTATTCCGCTGCGCTGCTATCTTAAAAAGACCAAAGCCTTCTGTGTCACTCAAGAAGGGGGTCTTTTGAAAAATTCAGTGTGGTGTAGGGGTGTAAAACAGCGCTCTTGGGAATATGATGTTTTAGACGGAAGCCAGAGAGGGTGGGAGAATGAGACAAAAAAGAAAAAAACTAAATAGTATAGTGTAGTATGTTCAGCACTATATTACAGCAAGTACCGGTAATCAAATTCTGCTCACCTGGTCAAACCTCAGTGTTATGAGATATATAATCTGCTTTGTTGGGATGTTATCCCCACTGTGTTAAAGATGGTATGTGCGGCAATCTTCCTTTAAGGGGAAACTTCTCAGTGGGTTAACAGATGCGGATTTCGGAGAAAGAAATGTGTATGGCTAAGTATGCGCAGCCCGGTTTGGAATACTTAGCCATACAGAATATGATTACCGGTACTTTCTGTAATATAGTGTTGAACATACTACACTATAATATTTAGTTTTTTTCTTTTTTGTCTCCTTTTCCCACACTCTCTGGCTTTCGTCTAAAACATTATACTCCCGAGAGCGCTGTGTTACATAAATATATATGTATACATTCATATACATATATATTAATATGTATTTGCGGTCGCGGATACACGAGCTGTGGCTGTTAGACTGTCAAAATGAAAACAAGGCTCCATTGAAGTCTATAGAGGAAAACTTAAGCCGCGATCGAGCGTGCTTTTGAGCACGAGGATGCGATCACAAGAAAGCTCAGTAGCGTGCACGGAAATAACAAAACTGAGCACAGATTACGGGTTCTCGAAAGCTCAAATATGCGCTCAACTCATAATCTAGCCCTTTATTGGGAATTTAAAGGGGTATGAAACCCAAACATTGTCTTTTGTGATTCAGACAAAACATACTTTTTTTTTTAAAGTTTCCAATTTACTTCTATTATGAAATTTGTTTTGTTCCCCAGGTATTCTGTTTTCGAATAGGTATCTCGGTAGATGTCTGGAGCACTATATTTTAGGAAATATTGCTGCCATCTAGTGCTCTTGCCTATGGATAACATTCTTGTATAACGGCAGCCATATAGTGTTCCACACACGTGCATGCTCCTGATTTTAGGTCCCTGCTTTTCAAAAAAAAGATACCAAGAGAACAAAGAAAATTTGACAATAGAAGTAAATAAGAATATTGTTTATAATTGCATGCTCTATCTGAATCATAAAATAAAATATTTGGGTTTCATGTCCCTTTCATTTTGAGTTTAACATCCCTATTGTAGAACTCAGGTTCTGTTCTGCTTTGTTACTCACAGTTTCCCTTCGACTCTGATTCCGGCAGTCTCAGTGATCGTGCTGACTCTGCGATTTGTGATATACTCTCTGGCACTCCCCAGGATGTAACACTAGAACTGATATTTGTTTTCCTTCTGCTCTTCTATTTAAACCAGAGCCAGGCCAAACTTGTCAGTGAGGAAACAAAGCCTGACGTCAGTAGAAAACATAAATGTTTAGACACAGAGATTAGGACATTTCCTGGGAAATTCCACAATCCCCTCTTCTAGTACTGGTATCCTGTTGTTGTCCCACCCAAATGCACAACATAATATTCTATACCTGATCTAAAATAGATAAGAAAACCTATCTCAAATAGCAGAGAAAATGCTAATTGTACCTTTTTCCTCCTAATACATAGAAATCAGAGCACCCCACTACCTCGTAAGGAACAGAGATTGGGAGACCTTCATCTACACAAGTATTCCAGACATTATTTACATTTACTTGTGATACAAGACATCAGTATATCATCTATCTCATCTCCTCTTAATGAGATTTTAACCTTTCTGTTATGAATGGTAACTTTGCGTTGCAGACGATCAGTTTGCAAAGAAAATTTTTAAAGAGCAGTAAATCGCATTAAAGGGATAGAAAGTTCAAAAATGAAATGTGCACAAGTTCATTTCAATTTGAATTAGAAGCATTTTTGCAATAAACTTCCATTAGCAAATATGCTTCTAGTAAAAATTACTGTTTTTTTCTAGAGCATACCCACATATGCCGTGAGTCAGCAGTAGCTTGTATGGCACTCATTACATATTCAGAAGCAAAACACACCACAGCCAGCTATCTGACAAGGGGTTCTGTTTGAATGCTGGTGCACGGGTCTTCACAGGATATGTGCGTATGCGGCAGAAAAACTAATAACATTTTACTATAAGCATTTTTGCTAATGGAAGTATATTGCAAAATTGCTTCTGTTTCATATTGAAATACACCCATGCACATTTTACCTTTCTATCCCATTAGGGCCAGATTAGTGGAGCGCAAAAGTTGTTTGCGCAGGTTAAATTGCGCTGGTATAACAAGTTGAAAGTAAATGTGATCGCTTGAGTGCAATCGCGATTTATGCTAGAATGATTACCGCATCCTCAGAGCTGTGGTTAACTGTTTTGCCAAAACAAAAAAAAGTCACAAAACACATTCAAAATACAATACAAAGTAAAGTTACACTCATAATAACACTAGCTAATAAAAAATATTTCTAAAAAAAAGTTATAAGGGCTCAAAGATATAAGATTTCAAGTGTTAGAAAAAAAAGGCAGGCAAAGGGTTTTAACATAGAGATACATACATATACATGTCTAAAGTTATATATGTATGTATATATAAATATATATGTCTATATATGTGTACGTATGTATTTACAGACATATACACACATTTAAACACATAAATACATAAGTACACGCACACATATATATATAGTGCATTAGAGCCCTTTGCAGTTAAGTAACTGAAAACTGAAAACATGTAAAAGCATATTTATGCAATATTCATATTTAATAAAGTGTAATACTATCACATTCCAATGTTCTGCACATAGCAGAATATGTTCTAAGTATTTCTAAATAGGTATTCCTATATATATATATATATATATATATATATATATATATATATATATATATATATATATATATATATATATATATGTACATCTGTATATAATTTATATATATACATATATGTGTGTGTGCACGATATTCTAAGTTTGGTTTTTTGCGCTTGTCGGGTTAGCTCGAGTGCGATAACTTTTTACTTTCAACTCGTAATATCAGCGAAAGCTGACAAAGACAAAAAGTTTCCTTGTAGCACAATTAGCTATATAGCGAAAGCGCTAAATAGCGCTCCGCTTGTAATCTAGCCCTATATGGATTGGATATAGTATGACATTTTAAATAAGTTTCTTATTTGCTTCTGATTTCAATTTTGCTTAGTTCTCTTGGTATCCTTTGTTAAATAGTAATCGTAGTAAGCTCAGGAGCGTGCACGTGTCTTTAACCATCTGGCAGCAGCATTTGCAACAGTGTTTATAGTAATGTTATACATAGTTACAAATACTATGCCACAGAATGCAAAAGGCACGTTCAGTCACCTATCAGCCTAACTAGTTTCACTCTGTAACAAAGGATATCAAGAGATCAAGGCAAACTTGGCAAGATAAGTAAATTGTAAAGTTGTTTACAACTGCGATCTGAACCATAAATGTTTAATTTTGACCTTACTTTCCTTTAAAAAAAACCAACCCATTTAGCACTTCTATTTTTTGTATTATTTTCATGTATTTTAAAATTAGAGAACAAAGGCATAAAGTCATATCAACATATACTTTGCAATACTTTTTCCTAAATGCGAAATGTACAAAACACAAAAATGAATTCTTACAATCTACAGAAAGAAAAATATGTGTGTGTATATACGTATATGTATGTATGTATATATATATGTACAGTATATATATACAGGTAGCCCTCAGTTTACACCGGGGTTAGGTTCCAGAAGGAATGGTTGTAAATCAAAACCGTTGTAAATTGAAACCCAGTTTATAATGTAAGTCAATGGGAAGTGAGGGAGATAGGTTCCAGGCCCCTCTCAAAATTGTCATAAGTAACACTTAATACATTATATTTAAAGCTTTGAAATGAAGACTTTAAATGCTAGACAGCATTATAAACCTAATAAAATAATCACACAACACAAAATATATAATTAAACTAAGTTAATTGAACAAAAACATTTGCTAAACAGCATTATAAACCTAATAAAACAATCACACAACACAGACTTCACTTGCATTTTTCTGCAAACAGTTCTTTCTATGCATTCCAATCTGAACTGAGTTATAGACAGGAAGATCTTGTTCCTTTGAAATCTGCTCGATAGCTCAGGTCTGGTTAAACTGATTCATTTCAGCTTGCTTGGCTTTGCTGCAACACAAGCGGACAGCTCCACCTACTGGCTATTTTAATAAATGCACTGCTTCTCAATGCTTTTCAATAGCAGTCACATGACTGGAAAAAAAGGTTGTTATTCTGAAACGGTGTAAATTGAACCGATGTAATACGAGGGCCACCTGTATGTATGTATATATATATATATATATATATATGTGTGTGTGTATGTATATATATATATATATAAATATGTGTGTGTATGTGTATATATATATATATATATATATATATATATATATTTCTCTTGTTAAGTGTAGTCAGTCCACGGGTCATCCATTACTTATGGGATTATATCTCTCCCCAACAGGAAGTTGCAAGAGGATCACCCAAGCAGAGCTGCTATATAGCTCCTCCCCTCACATGTCATATCCAGTCATTCTCTTGCAAGTCTCAACAAAGGAGGTTGTGAGAGGAGACAGGAGTTTTTTTACTTAATTCTTCAATCAAAAGTTTGTTATTTTAAAATGGCACCGGAGTGTGCTGTTTTTTCTCTGAGGCAGTATTTAGAAGAAGGAGATCTGCCTGCGTTTTCTATAATCTTAGCAGACGTAACTAAGATCCACTGGCTGTTCTCGCGCATTCTGAGGAGGGGTAACTTCAGAAAGGGGAATAGCATGCGGGGTCCTCCGCAAATGAGGTATGTGCAGTATAATATTTTCTAGGAATGGAATTGACTAAGAAAACACTGCCGTTACCCATATGATGTAAGTACAGCCTTTAATGCAGTAGTAGCGACTGGTATCAGGCTGTTAAATGTATGCGCAGTTGAGTTATTTTCTAGGGACTAGAATTTGACTGAGAAAATACTGTTAATACTGAAATAAATGTATAAGCCTTAACTGCAGTAGAAGCGACTGGTAGCAGGCTTAGTGATAACTTTACATAACACTGGAAAAGTTGTTTTTAAAACGTTTACTGGCATGTTATTCGTTTTGTGAGGTACTTTGGTGATAAATCTTTTTGGGCATGATTTTTTTCCACATGGCTAACGTTTATTTCTGCATAGAAACCGTTGTAACAGGTCTCCCACTGTTGTAATATGAGTGGGAGGGGCCTTTTTTAGCGCCTTGTTGCACAGATAAAATTCTAGCACAGTCTTCCTGCCTTTTCCTCCTTGATCCAGGACGTCTCCAGAGAGCTCAGGGGTCTTCATAATTCAATTTTGAGGGAGGTAATCAGTCACAGCAGACCTGTGACAGTGTGTTTGACTGTGAGAAAAACGTTAAATCTAAAATTGATTATCCGGTTGTGGGTATTGAGGGGTTAATCATCCGTTTGCTAGTGGGTGCAATCCTCTGCTAAATTCATACATTTATTGTTAAAATTGTTGGCTATAACTGAATTAGTTCATTGTTATTTCAACTGTGACAGTTTTTTTTGTGTTTTTAAAAGCGCTGCTGCGTTTTTTCATATTGCTTGTAAATTCACTGACAGTTTTTTTCCAAGCTTGCTAGCCTTCATTGCTAGTCTGTTAAACATGTCTGATACAGATGAATCTACTTGTTCATTATGTTTAAAAGCCAATGTGGAGCCCAATAGAAATTTGTGTACCAATTGTATTGATGTTACTTTAAATAAAAGTCAGTCTTTACTGGTAAAGAAATTATCACCAGACATCGAGGGGGAAGTTATGCCGTCTAACTCTCCTCACGTGTCAGTACCTTCGCCTCCCGCTCAGGAGGTGCGTGAGATTGTGGCGCCAAGTACATCAAGGCCCTTACAAATCACTTTGCATGATATGGCTAATGTTATGAAAGAAGTATTATCTAATTTGCCTGAGTTAAGAGGCAAGCGCGATAGCTCTGGGTTTAGGACAGAGCGCGCCGATGACACGAGAGCCATGTCCGATACTGCGTCACAATTTGCAGAACATGAGGACTGAGAGCTTCATTCTGTGGGTGACGGATCTGATCCGGGGAGACCGGATTCAGAAATTTCAAATTTTAAATTTAAGCTTGAGAACCTCCGTGTATTGCTAGGGGAGGTGTTAGCGGCTCTGAATGATTGCGACACGGTGGCAATCCCAGAGAAATTATGTAGGCTGGATAAATACTATGCGGTACCGGTGTGTACTGACGTTTTTCCTATACCTAAAAGGCTTACAGAGATTATTAGCAAGGAGTGGGATAGACCCGGTGTGCCTTTTTCCCCTCCTCCGATATTTAGAAAAATGTTCCCAATAGACGCCACCACACGAGACTTATGGCAGACGGTCCCTAAGGTGGAGGGAGCAGTTTCTACTTTAGCCAAGCGTACCACTATCCCGGTGGAGGATAGTTGTGCTTTCTCAGATCCAATGGATAAAAAATTAGAAGGTTACCTTAAGAAAATGTTTGTTCAACAAGGTTTTATATTACAGCCCCTTGCATGCATTGCGCCCGTCACTGCTGCGGCGGCATTCTGGTTTGAGTCTCTGGAAGAGGCTATTCGCACAGCTCCATTGGATGAGATTATGAACAAGCTTAAAGCCCTTAAGCTAGCTAATGCATTTGTTTCGGATGCCGTGGTGCATTTAACCAAACTAACGGCTAAGAACTCCGGATTCGCCATCCAGGCGCGCAGGGCGCTATGGCTTAAATCCTGGTCAGCAGATGTAACTTCTAAATCTAAATTGCTTAATATTCCTTTCAAAGGGCAAACCTTATTCGGGCCCGGCTTGAAAGAAATTATTGCTGACATTACTGGAGGTAAGGGTCACTCCCTTCCTCAGGACAGGGCCAAATCAAAGGCCAAACAGTCTAATTTTCGTGCCTTTCGTAATTTCAAGGCAGGAGCAGCATCAACTTCCTCCGCCCCAAAACAGGAAGGGACTGCTACTCGTTACAGACAGGGTTGGAAAGGCAACCAGTCTTGGAACAAGGGCAAGCAGGCCAGAAAACCTGCTGCTGCCCCTAAGACAGCATGAAGTAAGGGCCCCCTGTCCGGAAACGGATCTAGTGGGGGGCAGACTTTCTCTCTTTGCCCAAGCTTGGGCAAGAGATGTCCAGGATCCCTGGGCGTTGGAGATCATATCTCAGGGATATCTTCTGGACTTCAAAGCTTCTCCTCCACAAGGGAGATTTCATCTTTCAAGGTTATCAGCAAACCAAATAAAGAAAGAGGCGTTTCTACGCTGTGTATAAGACCTCTTATTAATGGGGGTGATCCACCCAGTTCCGCGGTCGGAACAAGGGCAAGGATTTTATTCAAATCTGTTTGTGGTTCCCAAGAAAGAGGGAACCTTCAGACCAATCTTGGACTTAAAGATCCTAAACAAGTTCCTAAGAGTTCCATCATTCAAAATGGAAACTATTCGAACCATCCTACCCATGATCCAAGAGGGTCAGTACATGACCACAGTGGACTTAAAGGATGCCTACCTTCACATACCGATTCACAAGGATCATTATCGGTATCTAAGATTTGCCTTCCTAGACAGGCATTACCAGTTTGTAGCTCTTCCCTTCGGGTTAGCTACGGCCCCAAGAATCTTTACAAAGGTTCTGAGCTCACTTCTGGCGGTACTAAGACCGCGAGGCATAGCGGTGGCTCCGTACCTAGACGACATTCTGATACAAGCGTCAAGTTTTCAAACTGCCAAGTCTCATACAGAGATAGTTCTGGCATTTCTGAGGTTGCATGGGTGGAAGGTGAACGTGGAAAAGAGTTCTCTATTACCACTCACAAGGGTTCCCTTCTTAGGGACTCTTATAGATTCTGTAGAGATGAAAATTTACCTGACGGAGGCCAGGTTATCAAAACTTCTAAATGCTTGCCGTGCCCTTCAGTCCATTCCACACCCGTCAGTAGCCCAGTGCATGGAAGTAATCGGCTTAATGGTAGCAGCAATGGACATAGTACCATTTGCGCGCCTGCATCTCAGACCGCTGCAATTATGCATGCTCAGTCAGTGGAATGGGGATTACTCAGATTTGTCCCCTCTAATAAATCTGGATCAAGAGACCAGGGATTCTCTTCTCTGGTGGCTTTCTCGACTCCATCTGTCCAAAGGGATGACCTTTCGCAGGCCAGATTGGACGATTGTAACAACAGATGCCAGCCTTCTAGGTTGGGGCGCAGTCTGGAACTCCCTGAAGGCTCAGGGATCGTGGACTCAGGAGGAGAAACTCCTCCCAATAAATATTCTGGAATTAAGAGCGATATTCAATGCTCTTCTAGCTTGGCCTCAGTTGGCAACACTGAGGTTCATCAGATTTCAGTCAGACAATATCACGACTGTGGCTTACATCAACCATCAAGGGGGAACCAGGAGTTCCCTAGCGATGTTGGAAGTATCAAAGATAATTCGCTGGGCAGAGTCCAACTCTTGCCACCTGTCGGCGATCTATATCCCAGGCGTGGAGAACTGGGAGGCGGACTTCCTAAGTCGTCAGACTTTTCATCCGGGGGAGTGGGAACTTCATCCGGAGGTCTTTGCTCAACTAATTCATCGTTGGGGCAAACCGGAACTGGATCTCATGGCTTCTCGACAGAATGCCAAACTTCCTTGCTACGGATCCAGGTCCAGGGACCCGGGAGCGGCGCTGATAGATGCTCTAGCAGCCCCTTGGGGTTTCAACATGGCTTATGTGTTTCCACCATTTCCGCTGCTTCCTCGG